>NC_139937.1:2214022-2259876 GCF_963514095.1 Eutrigla gurnardus | reverse complement strand
ATAGTCGGTATCTTTGTCCCAAATGTTGTGTCCACATCACGACCAAAACTGATGAGTACAGTGCATGGTTTTTCATCATCGCTCTACCAATGGGTGTTTTTCGCCTGGTTGTCGTTATGCGTGTGAGAGTGTGAACGGTATAACCTGCGGTTAGCGCGGCCGCTAGCCTCGCTTCCCCGCTCTAATATATTGTACACTCACCGGCCACTTCCAACTGCTCGTTAACGCAGCAACTCAATGCATTTAGGCATGTAGACATGGTCAAGACGATCTGCTGCAGTTCAAACTGAGCATCAGAATGGGGAAGAAAGGTGATTTAAGTGACTTTGAACGTGGCATGGTTGTTGGTGCCAGACGGGCTGGTCTGAGTATTTCAGAAACTGCTGATCTACTGGGATTTTCACGCACAACCATCTCTAGGGTTTACAGAGAATGGTCCGAAAAAGAGAAAATATCCAGTGAGCGGCAGTTCTGTGGGCGCAAATGCCTTGTTGATGCCAGAGGTCAGAGGAGAATGGCCAGACTGGTTCGAGCTGATAGAAAGGCAACAGTAACTCAAATAACCACTCGTTACAACCGAGGTATGCAGAAGAGCATCTCTGAACGCACAACACGTCGAACCTTGAGGCGGATGGGCTACAGCAGCATAAGACCACACCGGGTGCCACTCCTGTCAGCTATGAACAGGAAACTGAGGCTACAATTTGCACAGGCTCACCAAAATTGGACAATAGAAGATTGGAAAAACGTTGCCTGGTCTGATGAGTCTCGATTTCTGCTGCGACATTCGGATGGTAGGGTCAGAATTTGGCAACATGAAAGCATGGATCCATCCTGCCTTGTATCAACGGTTCAGGCTGGTGGTGGTGGTGTAATGGTGTAATGGTGTGGGGGATATTTTCTTGGCACACTTTGGGCCCATTAGTACCAATTGAGCATCCTGTCAACGCCACAGCCTACCTGAGTATTGTTGCTGACCATGTCCATCCCTTTATGACCACAGTGTACCCATCTTCTGATGGCTACTTCCAGCAGGATAACGCACCATGTCATAAAGTGAGAATCATCTCAGACTGGTTTCTTGAACATGACAATGAGTTCACTGTACTCAAATGGCCTCCACAGTCACCAGATCTCAATCCAATAGAGCACCTTTGGGATGTGGTGGAATGGGAGATTCGCATCATGGATGTGCAGCCGACAAATCTGCAGCAACTGCGTGATGCTATCATGTCAATATGGACCAAACTCTATGAGGAATGTTTCCAGTACCTTGTTGAATCTATGCCACGAAGGATTAAGGCAGTTCTGAAGGCAAAAGGGAGTCCAACCCGGTACTAGCAAGGTGTACCTAATAAAGTGGCCAGTGAGTGTATGTGCTGCTGTGTTGCACCGCGCTAACAGGCGCTCTCGCCAGAGCTGACTGCATTGTTTTAGTTTGCCATAGTGTCAGCAGTTGCCTATATTCCACGCAGATTTGCGTTCAAGTCTGCTTGTTTCGATATTGTCTTTTGCAGACGTTTTTTCGTTACCACTCTAACGACTGGTGTTTTTTTGCCTGGTTGTCATTGTGTGTGCGTGTGTGAGTGTGTGAACGGTACAGCCTGCGGTTGGCGTGGCTATTGACCTCACTCTCCCCGCTGCGTTGCTAGTTATTTTGGTGTGCCACTGTGTTGCACCGCGCTATAGGTGCGCTCGCCTGAGCCGGCTGCGTTGTATTAGTTTGCCATAGTGCCGGCAGTTGCCTATTCAACGCAGATTTGCGTTCGAGTCTGCTTGTTTTGATATTGCCGTTTGCAGACATTTTTCCGTTACCACTCTACCAGCGGGTGTTTTTTGCCCGGTTGTTGTTGTGTGTTAGGGTGTGAATGCTGTAGCCTGCGGTTGCGCGGCTGCTATCCTCACTTTCCCGGCTGTATTAGCCTGTTTATTTATTGTGCGCATTGCTGTTTTGCACCATGCTATAGGCGCTCTCGCCTGAGCCGTCTGCATTATATTGATATGACATAGTGCCAGCAGTAGCCTATATTCAACACAGATTTGCGTTGGGATCTGCTTGTTTTGTTATTGTTTTTGGCAGCCATGTTGGGCTCTCATAACTGTGTTTCTTGTATGGCCTCCCTCCAGGCAGAGGATGGCCATGACCAATGTCCTGCATGTCTCAGGGTTAAACACCTGAGGGACGCAGTGTCAGATAACGGGTGCAACAACTGTAGTTTTATGCCTCTTGCACTCAGGCTTAGTAGGTTGGCTGATATGGAGGATGAACCGGGGTTGCCCCCCTCGGGTGTGGGTCCTAGTGGCACCAGACACCATGCTTCAAGGTCTGGTGGACCCCCCGGGAAGTCCTGTAAGTCTGACAAGGTTGATTCTCTCTCAACTGAGTTTACTGAAATAAAAGCCCTTCAAAGCCTCCAACCAGCTCACAATACTCCGGCCTCGGTAGGTCACCTTGAGCCTTTGCACTCTCCTTGCCCCCCAGAGGACGACATGCTGTCCACGGCTGCATCGTGTCGGAACTTGGCGTGGAGGAGGTTTCCCAAGCCTCTCAAGCCTTCTCTCGAGGGTCTGCTGGCAGCTCAACTGGAGGGTCTGTGTCTGGCCGTGACACTGCTAGGCTGGCCATGCGTATGGCCCTGGCACGTCTGGGGTTGGATGAAGCCCCAGTTTCAGCTGCACCAGTAAATGCCTTTTTCCGGCAGGCTCCTCAGTCCTCCGCCTTCTCTGCACCGCCCTCTGAGCCTTACATTGCAGAGCTCCATAGATGTTGGCCAGACTCAAGCGCTCTCTCACACCACACCAGTGATAGCAGAGCTCTGGCGGCCATGAATAATGCTCATAGTTATGGCCTAGACCGGTTAGCTCCGGTTGAGCCATCTATTGCATCCCTCATTGTCTCCCCTGATGAGGCTATGAGGACTGATGGACACTGTCCTCGGCCCCAGAGCCGAATTACAGACGACCCATTGACGAGGAGCTATAACATTGCTGCCCGTATGGGCTGCCTCGGGAATTCGCTTTCTCACCTCATCCTGGCCCTGTCGCAGACCATACAGGAGTCCAGCTATAATCCCGTAGCACAGACTCTCAGTGACACTTCACTGCAGACGTTGGTTGGTTGCCAGGACCCACTTTTGACGTCTTGTGACCAGTCAAACTATTATAAGCTCCAGGGCACCCTCCACAAGGTTGCTGTATGCCAACAGGTGGAAGTGGTTTACACAGTGGTGCAAGTCGCAGGGCGAACTCCCCGAGACTTGCTCGGTGTCTGTGATACTACGCTTCCTGCAGTCTGTATTGGACGATGGAAGAGCTGCTTCCACGCTGCAGGTTTATGTGACTGCTATCTCGGCCACACATGCCAGGGTGGATAGCCAGATGGTGCGGTCCCACTATCTGGTCAGGCAGTTTTTAAAGGGAGCCCAGAGGCTTTGACCGCCTTGGCTCCCGAAGGTGCCATCATGGGATTTGCAACTTGTTCTGAGGGCCTTATGTCTACCCCCATATGAACCACTGAGTCCGGCCGATCTGGGGTCACTATCTTTAGCGCATTTTAATCTGATCGGTTAACCGGTTTCAACCGGTTAATGAGGCTCGGTGGTCGGTCAAAAATATTTTTAGTTTTGGCCATCGCTAATGTGATCTTGGGCGCATATAGAGCACAAGGGCTCCCTGTGCCCTTGGGGGTTAAGTGCCACTCTACCAGGAGTATGGCTACATCATGGGCTGCCTTGAAGGGAGTCCCTCTTCAGGACATTTGCTCCGCTACTACCTGGTCTTCAACATGTACCTTTTCCCCGTTCTACAGGGTAAATGTTGCTGTCCCTCATCCTGGGGCGACGGCTGTCTTGTCGGCAGGTGGGTGAGTTCTCCTCATGACCTTTCTGGTATAAGTCATCCAGTGCTTAAGAGTACTCTGTCACTCGGTTCTCTCAGATTTTAAGTAAGTATTTTTAGGTATTTGTAAAATATTTTCTTCCATTACTAGTAGTTTATTCTTCCTCCTCTCTTCTGCTTCTTTTTACTTTTGGTATAATATGTTTGTTTCTTAAATTGCCAAAATCAACTGTCTAATAATCTAATAATCATGTTCTTGTATCCTTATATCCATCTTCATCATCAAACCAATACTTAATTTTCTGCATATTTAGTTTTTTACTTGGTTTAATTTGTTCTGCTGTTCGCCAACTCGGACTCATCACAATGACTTGTCTTTATACCAAAGTAAAACAGATCTGTTGAAAGTAAAACACAAAAGTGGAAACACAAAACATTTGAACTTTTCCTGACCATTTTAAATCATTAGCGTTTCACTGAAATACAATGTTAAGCTTTAAAATGATGTAGAGTAATACCGCTATGACAGTAAAATTATTATAGTCTCAGAAATACTATATAGTCTTACACTCTATTTATATTGAAGCCATCCAGCAGGCTAATAAAGTCTTGATCATATAGGCGAGTAATGTCTATATGTAAATTAACATTTAACATCTACAGATATAGATTTTCTTTTATGTCTCTTCTTGAGGGCTTGCTTGATCTTGAAGTTCAGCTGGTCCCAAACTGTCAGCAGGCAGAGGTCCTGGAGATTTGTCACTGAAAAACAAACAACAACCAAACAAATGTCACATTTCTTTATCAAATCATACAAAAGATCCAATTTGAACTTGTTGTGTTGAGCCTTACCAGTCTCCATCTTTGTCTGTCTGTAAAGGAAGTTACAAAATAATATTAGATCAAATCTTTCAATAGGTATTTATTAGGGATGCACGATATTATCGGCAAGGTATCGGTATTGGCCGATATTGACGTTAAAACGTATTATCGGATATCGGCTAACACGCTGATATATTAAACCGATAAATAAAGACTGCTGCTTCCTTGATTAAAGGCGCCATATGTAAGAATGTGGCCAAAAACGGTACGACACTCAATTTCAAAACACTGCGGCGAGTCGTATCCGCCTCCCCCTCCACCCCCTTCCCTCCAGACTCGAGGTTGCCAGAGCTGTTGGCGTACCCTCCGTCAGCAAGCTGGACGGCGGTCGGGGGAGAGACGCACACAATGATTAAGTGGATAAACGGTCCGTGTACGTTGCAGCCATCCGACTTTCGTTTTGAAGTCTACAATCGCAAAACGGATAACGAGTCGTTTGTACTAGTGTACTCCATGCCGTTTATCGATGAGAGATGACACGGGTGCATTCACAGAATCTGCTGCACGCGCACTTACGAGCATCGATGGGAGGGAGTGGAAGAGCTCGGTATATATATCGGTATCGGTTATCGGCCAAAATGAGTTTTAAAATATCGGTATTTCAGATATCGGCAAGAAATCCAATATCGTGCATCCCTAGTATTTATTAAATCAAGCACATGAGATGAGAATGATCTCACTGAGCATTTTTACCTTGGGCTTCTGTGATGCACTGCCACCAATCTTCCTGGGTCCCCCGAGAGTCTCGAAGGAGTGACTCCGCACTCGTATGGCCCTCTAATGACAGAGTCAGAGGGAACATAGTCAAGTCCACTATCTGAAACCTGAAATGCAAGGGAGGCCAACGTCTACCTTAAAGTTTTCAATGAATCCTCCGCTCCCCTCGGACACCCCCCGTGTGCCCTCAGAAGATGGGAGAGCAGACATTGGTGGATCCCCCATCATGCACTGGGAACGTGTGGAGAGTTCAACCTGCAGGCTCTCCAGAAGCAACGAACGAGTTCGGAGCTTGGTAAGAGAGGAGGGACGGGAGAGCACACATGACAGGGAGGAATCAGAGGACCACCTTGATATTCACAAATAAAGAGCTTACAGTTAAAGAAGTACCTCTAGCCGGCTGAACCGTTGAGCCTTGTAGCAGGAAATCTCTGCATTGATGAGTTTGGTTAGAAGGAACTCTCTCAGCAGGGAACACTAAAAGAGTGGACAGAGAGAATAAGACTTGTGAAGCATCCTGATTATGTATTAGTCCTGTGGACTCAGGGACAGATGGAGCAATAACAAAGTTCACTGGGGGGATGCTAGTCACGCTTTGTTAACGAGACAAGAGGCAGAAAAAAGGTGGGAAAAAGGCAAATATGGAGCAAAAACTGTATGTAAGACTGGACCACAAGACAAAGGCTGACGTGTATCCTAATCCATACCACATACAGACTCTAAGCAGGTGTTCAGTGTGTTCACACTAGAAAAGTAACCAAATCAATTATAATGAAAGCAGACAGCATACTAAATATTATGAAACATCTCCAATAAAAGAATGACGGGTGACGAAAATAAGTATTAGATCTTTAGGAACATATTGATGTCTATTTGTGATAGTTAGTGAAATCCTGACAGCAAAGAAATAGTTTAAGATTAAAAGTTTGGCTGTTGCTGCTGCTTATATTTCTTGAGTGCTGAGAGGAATGATAATAGCTTGTATTGTGTCTTACATCTGTGAAGATGGGAGGATCCGGGAGAACCGGACCAAAGGGGGGAACATCCTCTCTGGCTGTGACAGATACCTGTGAAGAGCAGACAGGAAGACCAGACTGATGGACCGTCCTGGCTGCAATTAGCTGATAATCAATTTATAGACATCAGTAGAAATTTCGTCCGACTAAAGTAATGAGAGATTGCAGCACAGAAATGCCAAGGTCATTTAGAAACTGAGGTGCCATAGTTTGTCCACCAGAAAGCAGTGACAAGTGTATTTTTCTACTGTAAAATGTCTCCATAGCTTGATCATAATTACAAATGTCCTTATTATAAAGGTCTGTTTGATTATCTTTAACAGATATCAGTAGACACATTTTTGAACTGTGAAATAGCAATATGGGTAAATCAGCCTGAACGAATTCCAGTACAAAGTCCAGCATTTTAATAATCATGAATACAAAACAAGGTGCCAGTCACTCCAGCTGTATTGATCGGGATGATGGATTCAACTACAGGGCTGTTTGTCACCTACCTGGTAGGCAGGTTCACCTGTCCCCTTCGGACCTCGAGTCCTCCGGACCACCAGGAAGCAGTGCAGGAAGTGAGACTTGATCATATCAGATAGAAACGGGGTTTGGCCCTCCTGGTAGACCAACGCTACAATGTCATTACCAATGTGTCTTTTCCTTTGTAACTGTGTAGGAAGAAACAGCTTTCTCAAGAGTGTGAAAATCCCCTCACACACTGTCCTGTGAATTCCCGGTGACCACTGACCTGCTGCGGGTCGCCCTCTGTGAACGGCAGTTTAGTTGCAACATGGAACATGATTTCTCTCCCGTGGAAGGAAGTGAAAACGGCTTCACTTCCTGTCTGACCATGACACACATCCAGTCCTCCTCTGAACCTGATGAAGACGGAGCGAGGACACAGACATCATGTGACGTTGACACATCTCACGTGTCATTGGCCAGACAACATCAACATGGTGCGCTTTACCCGCTGAAGCCTTGTAGTTGGATCGTCTCTCCCAAAAGAGAAAGCAGCTCTTTAAACTCTTCACTTTCCTTGTTGTTACCAAGTATGTCTTCCTCAGCGAGCTGGAGACAAAAGCATGCAGTGTGGCAGGGAATGGTTCAGTTTCAGCCATTCCTGTCAACGCAGCATCTTTTTCCTGCACCATTTCTTACCTGCTCGTCCTTTTGGTACAAAATGCCAAACTTGAAATTGGGAGACACTCTGTGCTCATCGAAGGTGGTTATGAGCTCTGGAGCCTGAGGGAGGAGGAAAGGGAGACAAGCTTTCAGAGGATTTAAAAGAGCGGTCGTATATTTTTAGAGCTTGGTCATTTTCTAGCTTTACCTTGAGATAGCTGACCACTTCAAACTTTGAGACGGTGACTCTGTCACAGAGCATCTAGAGAGAATATGAGTAGACATTTATCAAGCTCGGCACTGAAGTACAATCTTTTACGTGAGTATTTTCTATTTGATGCTCCTCTCTAGTCCCTGAGGGGAATATTCTACGCTCCGGCTGGAGAGTGGGTCCACTACATTTGACTAGTTGCTTAGTTACATTTACACACTAATCCTACATTCAAACATATCAGTGTATAAAACAATATACATGGTTAACAGAACATAAATAAAAACACTATTTTTCTGACAATACTTAATACTTTATGTAGATATGAAGACTTCCTCCTTCCAGAATAATAATAATACCTTTGCTAGTTCAACGGCCGATGGGATGTTGGGGAAAAGGGAGGCAGAGAAAACTCCATGCAGAGAGCACTCCTTCGTTCTGTGAGACAAGAAACACAATCTGCCCATTACTGTTGGGATGAACAGGCAGCACAAACAGACACACAATGTATAGACTGCTCTGACATCGTTCTGCACAGTGAATCTCAAGCATCAGCGGAGAGGGACTTTAAGGAAATGTTTCTGTTGGACCGCAGCTTGAATTCTACAAAAATCTCATATTTGGCTAAAATGGCTGAAGATCTCCACCTTAGTATGACCCGCAGCCTGCTCTCCTCTTCCTCCAGACACACAGAGAGCACCAGAGGCCCCAGAGACGGATCCACGGCAGTGAAGGAGTGATGGTACTAACAGGATGAAAGGATGATCAGACCAAGAACGAGAACACATTCACAGACTTTAGATGAGGTCTGCTCACCCGCGAGCGGAAGAACTCCTGGTAGATTTTGGCCTCCCCGTCTCTCTCCATGATGTCGTAGCCGTCTGGCTCGAGGCCATGATGGGAGGAGGTGGGACTCACGTCTACAAGCCTCTCCAGAGGGGGGTCTATCCAGTAGCCCCCCAGCTTCGGAGGGAGGACGAGCGGCAGGTCTCCACCTAGCGTTAAAAGCTGAGACTAAAATAGACACAAAGGAGCATCTCATGATGATGATGAGGCCCAGTCCTTACTGTTGTTTGGGGAAACAATAAATGTCATGGCATGCATAGAAAGGTCAGTGTCAACACACACACACAGGATCAAACCCGTATACAGAGTGTTTTTGACTTCCTCAGACGGAAAACTAACCTTCAGAGGAAGAGGGAATTCACAGCGCTGCTCATCGATCCTGCTGCCCTGATGGACGAGGGGAGTATCAATAAGATGATAAGAAACTTCTCTCGCTCAGACATCACTGAACACACGCACGCTACACAAGATCAATCATGCCGTAACTCACCTGCAGCTTTTCAATGATTTCAAACAGCTCCGTGTCCTGATACGAACAACAGGCAGCGGACGTCAAGACCCAAACGCAGACGGACGGAAAGGGAAAGGAGGAAGAGGAACACGGCAAACATCTCAGAAATGCACGATGAAGAAACACGTTATATTGAATGAAAATAAGAGATGGGAGATTGGTGCTGATAATGATATCACCCTCTGGTTGCTGCTGGCAGGGAGGAAAGGCTTCCTGTCACTGGCAGGAGAGTCCAGGACGTCCAGGATGTTTTCCTCTGCAGATTCAGGTCTGCAGCAACAGGTTCATTCACAGCACAATGCATCACTTCTCATTCAGGTCTGATTATACAACAAAAAGAGCGACTTGAACGTTAGCTCCAAACTGCTGCAATACGATGGAAAATAAACTCACCTCGTGTCATCGCCACATGTGAATCTGTCCACACTGTAAACAAGGAAGTAAGAAGTACTGACACAGACACCATTACATATATCTAAACATACTGTCACTTATCAGTCAGTGTAGATGTGTAGATACTGACTTGAATGTGTCGTCCTAATTTGAGACGGTGTCTTTACTCACCCTCCGTACGCCCCGAAAGTGAAACTTCTCTTTCTGGAGAAAGACATGTCATTCCTCTTTTCCCTCTCCATGGCTTTGGTGTCACTGTGAATGTTTGTACATGCCGGTTTGCCACCGAGTCGATCAGGGCTGGCTAAGGTTGAATTAATTCACTCTATCATTCTGTCACCCCTCCTCCTCTCTGCCCCCTGCCTCTCACTCATTTAAGCTTCCCTTTCCTCCCTCTGTCCTGCTGTCAGCCAGACATTCAGCATTAACCCGCTCACGCTCACAGGTGCAGCAGCTCCCCCCTGAACTAGAAGACGGACACGGTCTGCCTGCTCCATGACATCGATCCCCCTGCTCTAATAAACACTGGTATCTCAGCCTGACTGGACTTAAAGATAGACTTGTAAATAAATAAAGAAACGGGTGCGACATTTTCTCCCGGACCTGTTACCCTTTGAGTCGGTGAGGATCATCAATTATTGACAGCGCACACACAGTGAGGGTGAGGAGACAGGCAGCAGGGGAGGGCGAAGAGAGAGAGAGAGACAGAGAGAGAGACAGAGAGAGAGAGGGAGAGAGAGAGAGAGAGAGAGAGAGAGAGAGAGAGATTTTTTGATTTTTAAGAAATACTTTATTCTGTCATTCTTTTAAAGGAGACTAATCACAAATGATTAAATGGTCATCTTCAGACACACAGGCAAACAATAAATAAGTACGCAGTAAAATTACAATAACTCTTCAGAAAAGAATAGCTGGCTTTCCATCGCAAAGCACAACATGTCGCCGTGAGCCCACTTCAGGCTGAACTCATCCACATCCTTCATTTCTTTATAATAGTTAAAATCGATCGTTATTCTGGCCTTGACCATCCTCTTAAACAACAGTGTCAGATCAATGTCTACCGAGTGGTCAATTTTTCTTTTCCTGCTCACATATATAGCCATTTTTGCTTGTCCCAAAATGAAATTAGCTATTTGACATTTGTGTTTGGCCGACTTTCTGTACTTCACACCGATAATGAACTGTTGTCTGGAGAAAAACTCACCCATTTTTTTAAACAATTTTTCCAACACGTCAAACAATGGTGCCAGACGCACGCACTCTGAAAAACAGTGGAACACTGTTTCTTTGTAGGGACAGAAAGGACAAACATCACTTGCGCCACTGTCAATTACAGCCAGGAAAGCATTGACAGCTACCGCACCATGTAAGAGCCTCCACTGTAGGTCAGCTACCCTCTTTGTAAGCGGAGGCTTATACAAACCACTCCAGGCAGGTTTGACATCACCTCCCAAGTGTAGGTGATCTCGCCAAGGTGTGTCAATGCGTTCCTTGAGCTTATTTTTGTTCAGACCCTTCACCATCATTTTATACACCGCTTTACCTTTTGCCTCTTGTAGGTTTAGCAGAGTACAACTGTTCTCCAAAAAAAAACCAGTACAGTTGCCAAACCTGGGATGAACACCTAAGGGAGGAAAAAGGTCATCAGCATTGGGCACAGCCACCCCATGACAATAGTTTTCTAATAGGACACATTCGTGTCCAGTCAGGCAGTGTTTCCAATGTTCAAGAAGCTGCTTGATAATCCTTACTGAACGTATTCCCAGGCTTGCTGCTAATGCAGCTGCATTGTTCAAGTCAGGGCCAGCAATGTCCACCACAGATCCGAGAGTTAAAATCCTTGCTCCATAGAACCGTTCAGCCACTGCTAGTCCTACCCAGCTGGGGGCGTCCAACCGTCCTCCGTGCACCACCGGTTCCCTCAACAACCAGTAGAGGGAGTCACTGTGCACCAGTCTCTCCTTGACCAGTGTTTTCCACACTGTGAAGACACCACGGTAGAAGGATGGTAGAGTCTGAAGATTCAAAGTTTGTACATCCATCAAAAACAAAGAGTTCTGCAGCCCCAGGCCACCGAGCTGTTGTAGGACCATGTGTGCCAGTGGTCTCCAAACCAAATCTTTTGGGCCAAACAGTAGTCTCTGAATGAAAAGGAGGCGGAAAGTGGCACCTCTGCTTGGCAGGTGTATGAGTCCCTGTCCTCCCTCTTCTTTAGGAAGAAACAGCACAGCTTGAGGAATCCAATGTAGTTTGTCCCAGAAGAAGTTTACCAGGACAGTTTGTATTCTGCAGAGCAAGTTAGGGGGGGGATCTACACAAGCCAGTCTATGCCATAGCGAGGAGGACACCAGGTTGTTAACTATAAGCGTGCGCCCTCTAGAAGACATGCTTGGAAGAAGCCACCTCCATTTTTTTAGCTTGCCCTCTATTTTTTCTAGAGTGTTCTCCCAGTTTTTCTCTAACATGGATTCCTCCCCCAAGAACACCCCCAAGTACTTCAGCCCTTCTTTCTTCCACGTGAGCCCTCCTGGTAGAGTCAAGGTGTTTAGAGTCTTTTTCCCAATAAGGACAGCTTCACTCTTTTTCCAGTTAATGGTGGCAGATGATAATTTTTTAAAAATACCTACATTTTCTTCTAAAATGTGAATATCGCTCTGTTTATTGAGGATAATCACCACATCATCTGCGTATGCTGATAGCTTAAACGCTGACGTGCACCCTGGAAAACAAACTCCAGAGAGTTCTCTCCTAAGTTTGTTCAGCAGAGGTTCAATGGCAAGGGAATATAACATCCCAGAAAGGGAACATCCCTGCCGTACCCCCCTCTGGACCGCAAAGGGTGCGGCCAAGCCACCATTAACTTTAAGTATACTCGCAATGTCACAGTACAGTACCTGAATCTTAGCGATAAAACCTGGGCTGAACCCAAAAGCTTTCAGGGTCTGCCATAGATACTGATGTTCAACCCGGTCAAATGCTTTTTCCTGATCTATGGAAATAAGACCAGCATCTACATCCAATGAGCCAGAGACATCCAAAACATGTCGAATGAACGTGATGTTATCACTTATTAACCTGCCAGGCACACAGTAGGTCTGGTCAACATGAATGACCTCACTCATCACCTCTCTTAGTCTGGATGCCAGAGCCTTAGAGAAGATTTTATAGTCTCCACACAACAGGGAGACCGGCCTCCAGTTCTTAAGATCCTGCAGATCTCCTTTTTTTGGCAGCAATGTGATCACTGCCCTCCTGCAGCTTAGTGGTAATTGTCCTTTAGACAGACTTTCCTGGAACACCTCCAGTAGATCTCCGCCCACCACTGACCAGAAAGATTTATAAAACTCCACAGGAAGGCCGTCGATGCCAGGAGCTTTACCAGTTCCAAGACTCAATGCAGCCGTGTAGAGTTCCTCTAGAGAAAGTTCGGTATCCAACGCTGCGTTAGTATTAACATCCACACGGGGTAGACCGGTGTAAAAGGATTCGGCTAGCGCCAAGTCTTCCACATACTCCTTTTTGTATAGCTCTCTGTAAAAGCAGGTGGCATATCTGCGAATTTCTGGAGTCCCTGTTATTGCAGATCCGTCATCAGAGCGTAGTGAATGAAAGATCTTCTTTTGGCCATTCTTACGTTCCAAACCAAAAAAATACTGTGATGGAGCATCCATCTGAGATGCATTCATGAAGCGAGAGCGGACCAAAGCCCCCTGTGCTGTGATGCCCAACAGGTTGGCTAAAGTAGCCTTTTTGGATTTAAGGGCTTCAACATGTCCTTGATTCTTGGTAGAATCTACCAGACTCTGTAGTTCTACTACTTCTATCTCTAGGTCTTGAAGAGACCTGGTGATGTACTTGGTGACATTGCGAGTGTACTGCTGGCAAAACTGTTTGACAAGGCTCTTACCAAAATCCCACCACCGCTGTAGTGAAGAAAAACCAGGCTTATTCTTTTGATGTGAACACCATAAAAAAGTGAGACCATCTCTAAAAGATTTGTCATTTAAAAGACTAGTGTTAAAATGCCAGTAGGCGCTGTGGAGCTTAGTGTCCTGAATATGGAAAGTGCACTGCACAAGAGAGTGATCGGACATGCCGACAGGAAACATCTGACAATTTTTAAAAATATTAAAATTATGCCTGAAACAATAAAAGCGATCAAGTCTTGCCAGTGAAATCAGATTGTCTCTGCAGTGACTCCAGGTGTACTGCCTGTCCGTTCTATTAAAACCTCTCCACACATCTTTTAGCTCACACGTCTCAATCATCTGTCTGAGTCTGATGGACGAGGCCTGATGAGGCTCCAAGTGGTTTCTGTCTAGCTTTGCATTTTCGGTGCAGTTGAAGTCACCTCCCAGAAACAAGAAATCATTCGAACACTTTTCAATAGCATCACCCAAAACCCTTAAAAAACACAATCTCTCAGAGCTCAAAGCTGGAGCGTACACATTTATAAAAGTCATATTGACCTGTTCATATTGCACTTTGACCTTTAAAATATGACCACTCATAATTTCTTCTGCCTCAAAAGAAAAAGGAGTAAAGCTGTTGGAAAAGAGCACAGCCACTCCACCACGGTTGGAGGTTTTATGACTGAGAAAGATTTCCCCCGGCCACTCTTTCCTCCAGTCATGTTCATTCTCACTGTTACTGTGAGTTTCTTGAACAAAGAAAACATCTAGGTGCTTCAATTCCATCAGCTTGAGGAGAGCAGCTCTTTTCATATCACTTCTTGCACCATTGATGTTTAAAGAGCCTATTTTGAAATCACTCATTGGAAAGAAAAAGACCACCAATAGTGCACAGACACATACAGATAGTATGTGGAGAGACTTCTTCCATTCATTCATCATCATCATCATCATCAATCAGTTGAGCTTTGACCCTTGTCACTAGTTTCTTGAGTCTAAAAATCTCTTTCACAGTGAAAGCGCCCTCCTCCTGCCTCAGCTCTGCCACAGACCTGACAAACCCTTTGAGATCAGGGAAGAACTGCTCTGTTTTAACGGCCCTCTGCCCTTTGGTTTGTGACAGATACCTTTTAATTTTCTCGAGGGGATAAAAAACCATGTCATCCTCTTGTGAAGGCATCCACTCACACTCATCATCCGACATTTCCTCCAATGATTTCTTGTTTTTAGCACCGCTCTGTGTTTTGTCAACACTGTTTTTCCTTTTGTGGGATCTCTTTCGTAGAGTTTCCCCATCACACATTTCAGTCATCAGTTCATTCTCAACACTGCACCCTTCTTTCTGTGTATCACCAGTTTCACCTGCCTGCTTCTCCTCCTCAACGTTTCCTCTGATCTGGACCGTTCTGTTATCACTGACTTCCCTTTCGTCTTGTTGCAGTGTAACAACTTGCCCACTGTCCTGAGTATCTACCTCTGGCTCCTGCTCTTTCTCTGCCGACTGTTCGCCACTGGGCTCGTCCGGCTCCACCACAGGTCGCGGCACCCCAGGCACGGCCGACCCACCCGCCCATTCAGGTGGTTGATCGGCCTGTTTGGTGCCGCCGGCGGAGCCGCCATCAACGGCCCGTCCAGGTGGCTGATCGGCCCGCTCGGTGCCGCCGGCGGAGCCGCCACCCCCGGCGGAGCCCCCGGCGGCGGAACCGCTACCGCCAGCGGAGCCGCCACCGGAGCTGCCGGTGGCAGAGCCGCCGGCCCGGCCGGCCAGCTCGTCCGTCCGCGCCGACCCGGACCGCTCTTTAGCCTGGGGGCAGGAGCGGATCACATGTCCCTCCTCCCTACAGCCAAAACACCTCATCGTTTCAGATGTTGCGAACACAACGTAGCTGAAATTGTCAATTTTAAAACTGAGGGTCAGGTTTAGCTCCGCCGTGTTGTCTTTCGGGATCATGAAGACCTGTCTCCTGTGACACACCACATGTTTCAGTTTTGGTGACTTGCACCCTAAAAGCACCATTTTAATGGGAGACACCAGTTGCCCGTAGCGTGACAGCTCCTTGGCCAACTCCTCATTTTTAATGAAAGGAGGTGCATTTGATATCATGATTTTCTTTGCAGGATTTACTAGCGGGAGAACCGGTGTAAATGAATCGTTCACTACGATACCACTCTCAACGACCTTCTCCACTTTGCTAATGTCGTCCAGAAAGATGACAATTGCGCTGTTCATCCGAGAGGCAGATTTGACACTGTCAAATCCCACAAGCTCTCCAACAGCATAGCTGGCCTCCTCCACTGAACAGCCGACATGCGGGGAAATCTTCACCGCATGTCGGCGTGTCAGCTTCTCCAGCTCCACCTGACTGCTGACAACGGGCATGCTGCCCTGCTGTCAACAGCGACACGAGAACCACAAACTACAACAAGCAATACAATACAACTCAACACAAACAAAAACACTTAACGCATAGAATATAGAAAAAAGTTTGAGAAACTCACTCGCTCCGTAGGTCACTCACTCAAGCTCGCTCACGCTCACGCATGCGCACACAGAGAGAGAGAGACAGAGAGAGAGAGAGAGAGAGAGAGAGAGAGAGAGGTGGTGTAGACATTCTAATGCTAAAGCTTTCACTTTATATACAGTTGGAAAGTTCAGTTCAGTGGTTTGAAAAACTGGATCACCAGATAAATATTTAGGGTGGTGAGATGATTAATGGTGCAGGAAGCAAGAAAAAGCAAAGTTCTTCTACACAAACTTTTATTATTATTTGTGAACTTTTCGCAGTTGGGCATTTTTAAAATTAAATAATAGATCATTGAGATTTTTGAGATTCAAGCAGGCATTTATGGGGAACATATATAAGTCGTAGACATTTAACACTTGACAAGGAACTCATTGATTGCATTTTTAACAGTGCATTATGTTTAGTGTATCCAACCTTTTTATATAAAATCTTAATCTCAACAATTATTGTAGTTGTCACATACATGTAGCACATTTCCCTGTATGTAGTAGATGTATGTAGAACTATTAAGAAGCATTATGTGGGAATACCCATATAAATTAAAAGCTTCTCAAAGTTGTTCTACTGTATACTTCAATCACTGCTTTTGACTTCAAATAATAAAACAGTTGTTGTTAACAGTTTGAAGATGCTGCAGTGCAGAGACTGATGCAAGCACTTCCTGATAGAGTTTTGGTAATGACTGTACAGTCCTCTGTGTTTGCCTATTAGTCATGATGAATAATATATCTATGGCAATGGCTATCATTTATAATTAGGAAGTTGTATTTCTCAACAGTGGCAGCTGTTCCTTTCTTGTAAACTATTGACCTACGATAAGAAGTTACACCGCTTTCAATGCGAAAATGTGACAAAGTAATGTTTCATCTACAGGTTATATAATAATTGTTATATATTATTGGATTGTCATAACTGCTTTAAATTTAATCTGTAAAAATGTAATACAAGTTAGTTCAAAGTATTAGCATAAACCACTGGTGTAAAATACAAGTTCCCCCTAAATGTTGATTCAGTAAAGTAGCTATTTCAGTAAAATATCATGACACATTCCACCACTGACATATCTCGATTAAATGTTGTTTTTATAATTAATATAATTATAATGCTTGTAAGTGTTTATTTTGAATCTATTCCATGTCTTTCTTTTCAGCCAATAACAGATTAGTGACTTTCTATTAGTGAAGTGCTTATGCCTATCTCCAGAGTGCTCCTTATCAATTGGCTACTTATTTACAGAAAACGGATTCAAAATTCAAAATGCCCTTGGATCGGCCTGTCTTTCACTAGATTCCGATAGGTGGTACCCGCCTGTAAGATACCCGGTGATTGGGGACTTGAAACGCCACTCAGAATGTATTCGGCTCTCATTGGTCTGAATCCAAAACAACCATTCTTTGCCCCGCCCCCTCTCAATGCACCGATCCACCGCGGAAGTGCGGTTGTGGTGGAGTGCAGACGGGATGTTGTTAGTTTCGTGTGTGTGAAATAGTGTGAAACACGTCGACATACTTCTGGACGGTTTAATATTAAGATAAGAACGGTAAGAATTAGGAATAGAAGGAATTTCATGTCGCTATTCCATTTAATGCAAGAAAAAAGCTATCGAGCTAGCTTGCTAGTTAGCATTGGTAACAATAATTAGCCATCAACGTTTAACTGTCAGGATAACTTACCTACAGTCTGTTGCATCGTTACGCTTTATTAATATAGATATTTATATTAAGCGGTACACTTAACACAGGTATTGTCAAACGCATGCGTTAGCTGTAGATTTGTAACGTTATCCACCTGCATTGTTCCGCTAGCATTGTTGGTGTTTTCCCTCCCGATGGCTTTAAACATAACGTTTTATTATAAGCGTACATATAACGTTCATGGAAAAGTGATTTGATTATAACACGGATGTATAATAACTTTACTACGTGTCTGAGAGAGCCGAGCAGCAGTGAAGTAACGTCTCTTAGAAAGCGCACACGGCGGCGCTGTAGTAAGTCACCGGAGCCGCTGACGCCTCGGTAAACTGCCGTTAACGCCTTATGGACGCCGGTGTGTCTTGTCGTCCGTCCCTTCCCAGACTGCTGGAGCACGATGTTGGAGTGTGGCATGCTGGAGCAGGACAGACGGGCTCTCCGGAGACGCTCCGCTGTTCTCTGCAAACAGCTGGTGGTGGATGAGCTGCTCGTTCAGTCGTTGCAGGCAGATGAAATCCTCACCGAGAGCATGGCAGAGAGCATCATGGTACGTGAACACTGATGAATGGATATTGTTTCATTTAGGACCCTAAGCATGCAATCTGACTGTCTACCTGCACATTGAATGAGAGATACACCTGTTTAAATGGCTGTCAAGAGGCTGGTGCTTGCAAGTTCCGGGGTTTTGGCCCATGGGGAAAACCTGTGATGAGTCCTAATGGATCCCATGATAACCCATGTTTTTTTTCTTCATTTTATTTTGTAAAATACCACATGCTTTTATGACTTTAGGCCTTTTAACACATTTTAAATGGAACAAAATCATCCTTTTTTTGTACACATTAAGGATGTAGCCTTTGGCCATTGTTTATTAGGTCATGACCCAAATAGGTTGACATCCACAGCTTTTAATGTAAGAAGTACATTTGGGCTGAGATTGCCAAACACAAAGTCTTGTATTTTCAAAGACGTTCCTGTATGCTTGGGTTGAATGCATGCATAGTGTCAACAGTGGGACATTGTTTGAAAACAATGAAAATAAAATGATATTGGTAATAATGGTACATCTAACATACTATTAGATTGGATCTTTGTCAGTAATGTTAGTTTTTTGGTCTGATCTCCTCTCTAGGCTGAGCAAACATCTCAGAAACGAAGTTGGCGCTTACTACTACTCTTGCCGAAGCGAGGGCCCAGAGCCTTTAGCAGCTTCTGCTCAGCTCTGCGAGAAACTGAGCAGCAGCACCTTCATGACCTGATCACACAATCACCAGAAAAAGATGGCAAAGAGACGCATGTAGAGGTGAGTGTGCTCTTCATCAAACATCACAAAGCTTCAGTGTACACAGCAGATTCTTTCCAGACATAGTGCAGTTCTTAGTGTTTTCTGCTGACAGCTAGAGGAGGAGTCAGAGGTCAATGCAGGGCGACTAGTCATGCAGAGTCCTGAAAACAGACAGAGGATGAAGAAAAGAGGAAGAGATAAGCAGGCTGATGTGAGATTCACAAACCACATCCAACTTATGTTAGACGTCCAGATGTCCTGCTGATGTAGTCGGACAGCACGGAGGAGGTTCCCCAGTAGTCAAGTTAGGAATGCAGTTGTCATTTTCCTGCTGCGGCCTCAGCAAAGAACATCATTAAGTTTATGTGCATGAATTTGAATTTCAGAGGATTGTGGACTCTTCTCTTCCATTTCCCACCCAAGAAGTAATTGCTGCCAAGAGAGCGAGGACAGATGGTGAGTGGTGTTGTTTTTCAGGTTAAAATAGGCTTCTCTGTTCGATGATGTTGTCATTGTCAATATTTTTCTGTTTCCGGGGAGACGGGCGGGTGGCGTCTGGAGCCAACGGTTTATCTTTTGTCGAGTTTAAATAGACAGGTGATTGAGTTTGAAGGAGTAGTAGAAGTTGAATGCAGGAGCGTAGTTGATCTTGCGTTCAACTACTGTCTGTACCTACAGGCGCCACGCCCCAGTAGTGACTCATTCACAGTTGTAGCACAAAGTTTGTTGTTGCATAACTACAATGCTGTGAAAACTGCTTCAGCAACTGAACTTGAACTTGTAATAAGCAGAGTTTGTGATCATATGTGTCCATGTTTGCAGCGTCCATGGAGTTCAGCCTGGATGCAGATAGTCCCATCAACACGCCGGTGCTCCCATGCACACCAGATTTTTACAACGCTCATTGCCAGCAGGTAAAATACTTATCTTCAGCAGGTTTGCACTAACTCACTCGGTTATGTTCTGCCTGTTACCCTTTGAGTATAAGTCAGTATAGAGCACTAAATGCATAAGATGTAATGGTTGCAAGTTGTCTTCATTGGAAAAAATAAACAAATAACAAGCAAGGGGTGAAAGCCCTTTGTAGAAATATAATTATTTTGCAAATGAGATTATTTTGGATTCATTGATGGCTACTTGCCTTTTCAATTGATTGACTATGTTTTTCTATTTTTCTATTTTTCTCTCTTACATCTTGCATTCCAGTCGTACAGAATGAATTCATCCCCTCGTGGTTTTGCTTTGGTGATCAGTAACGTGACCTTTGATCGTTGTGCTGCGCCTGATCTTGACCCTAGGAAGGGAGGTGAGGTAGATGATGAGGTCCTCAGGAAGGTTTTCACAGAGCTGGACTACCTGGTTTCAGTCCACAGAGACCTCACTGCTCAGGTAACGCACACACCAACGCAGGCTCAATGTGTGTTTACAGGATATTTGAAACACAAGCCATCCATCTCATTCAGTGGACAAAGCTAAAAAATAAAGAACGTTGTAAAAAGGGAGAGGGACATCCTTTTGACCATGACTCCTTTGAGAAAGTCACTGAGACAGTTTTTGGAGACAATAACTAGTTTGGCAGGTTTGTTTAGCTCAGTTCCCATTTTCAGTGTGTCAGTGAAAACAGACTTTTCATTTTAGTTACTTGTCAGTTTTTCGGCATTGCTAAAAACAATGTAGAAAACATAAACTGTAGATATTTTTATATCGTTTGATGGTATATATTGTCATAATGCCCGGCCCTCTCACTCAAACCCAGAATAGTGAATGTCACCGCATGACTCTCTTACCAAACTGTTCAGTATTTAAAAAGCAACAATCTGAGTTCCCCTCTTTCCTTACCCTTTGAGCAGGGCATGAAATCATGCATTGAGAGCTTTTGTCGTCAGCCAGACCACCGGACAGTGGACAGCTGTGTGGTGTGTCTGCTCTCCCACGGAGTGGAAGGAGCTATCTATGGGACAGACGGACATCTCCTGCAGGTGAGTTTGTTTGGTGTTTTTCTGTTTCTGTGTGTGATTCAAGGGTGAAGATGTAACCTGCTTCAGACTTCTAACTTTGTCACTTGTTCACTTTCAGCTGGACTGGGTGTTTGAGTCCTTTGACAATGCGCACTGTCCCCTGCTACAGAACAAGCCAAAGATGTTTTTCATCCAGGCCTGCAGAGGAGGTAAGGCTCTCAGTCTGATTCTGTACGCCTCTCTATCATCATTAATTGATTCAAGGTGATTAAGTAGATTGATGTTTCAGTACATATCTAAACCTATATAGGCTACTCATAATAGCCATGCATGCAACACTATATGGGGGGAGATTAGCTCAGGAGGTAGAGCGGGTTGGCTGGCAACAACAAGATTGCCGGTTCGATCCCCGACTCCTCCTAGCTGAGTGCCTGGTGTCCCTGAGCAAGACACCTCACCCTGATAGCTCCTGACGAGCTGGCTGTCGCCCTGCGTGGTTGACTCTGCCGTCGGTGTGTGAATGTGTGTATGAATGGGTGAATGTCAGTCAACACTGTAAAGCGCTTTGGATAAAAGCGCTATATAAATGAGGACCATTTACTATATATAAATAAATGTAACAGTCACAAGCTCTCAGTAGTTACATCCTCCATATGTTGTGTTGTAGATAAAATGTAATCAATAGTAGTGCAATAATAGTCCATTACCACGTCATTTATCTTTGTCTTAACCAGCTAATTAGTCTGTGTCTGTTATGGACGTTTTGGTCTGATTATGTGGCTGATGACAGTCCTCACCAATCCTAAAACCCCTCGGCTGTAATCCTTATTACTGTCCCACACTCCCTCCACCACAGAGACAGCCACAGGTGTGCTGCTGACGGCCATTAGATGTGGTTGGTCACTGCCTCTGCAAAAAGCTGAAAACCAATAATAATCATTGTGTTCGGTCAGCCATGACCTGTGATCGGCCGATCACTCTCAGATGAAGCCGGTTCTATGCCGACTGTACAGGCATGTGGCGTACGCTGGTTCACAGTATTGCCAACCTGGAAACGTTCTCGCTGTTTTAAGCAACTTTTCTGTCCCCGTTAGCGGCTTTAGTTTTAGTTTATTTGATTCATTTAATCAATACAAATAATTTGATTTGTGTGGGTTTTTTTGTGCAATGGCCACTAGACTTTAACAAAGTAGAATAATGACATTTAGAAGTTTTAACAGTTTACACTGACTACTGAGCATTTGAAATGATTATTTGGGGATGTTGGTGAGAAAGAATAGTAGTTGGTCTGGAGCTTTAGATACCAGTTGCTAACTAAACAACAACAGGAACAATCTGTATCGACCCGCGTGGCTCATCAACACTCGGCAATCCGTACCTGCGGTAAAGGAACATGATCAGAGAGTTGTATCATCCATCATCATGCCATTGATCAATAATGAACTTTGATTTTGCGTAAATTAATACAGTATGTTTTATGTATATGTAAGAGCTTTTCCACTTACGTGTGTGTCAAGTCTTAAGTCAGAGGAGTTTCCGGATCCAGACCAAAACCAAATTAATAGGGTTGAGTACTAGTGAAGACATCTTAAACTTGAATTTATCTAGAGATGAGTAAAAACGTAGATTGTAGAAGGTAAGACAGATGCAAGTCAGATGCAAAACTCCCAAAGAAAACAGTGCAAGTAGGAGAATACAAATGAATGTCTCAAGACCAAACACAAATGTCAAATAAAAAGGGTTGGATGTTAGCTAAATGGAAATGTAATGTCTTCTAGAGGAGATGGACTGTGGAGTGGAGCAGATCGATGGGCCGGCACGGACCTGCTCACCAAGCTGTGAACAGCGGGATGCTGGGAGGGAAGGACAGGGGGACGCAAACTCCAGACCGAGAGGGGACATGGGGAGACCCAGGATTAAACTGCCGCAGCGTTCTGACATGGTCTGTGGCTTCGCATCTCTCAAAGGTCAGAGCATTTGTAAGTCTGTCCCTTTTGCTATTCCTGGTTGGATTTGTGTTTAAAATGTGCAATTCAATTAATCATTTGAGATATAAAGGTTGTGTGGGAGGAAGGGCTGCACGATATTGGAAAAAACAGATATAGCAATATTATTTTGTCTGTGATATATATTGTGATATGAAAACAGTTAAATGCATTGATCTGGTACCCTTTTAAGCAAACTTAAGAGGCTAAATCAACAATTTTACGCTTTAGTAAATCAAATCAACCAACACGTAGGTTGAAGAGATGCCAATGGCGATGAAGCAGCAAAAAAAGTCACAACCACAAGGCATTGATTGTTAATGAGACGGGTCTTTGGGCTGAGAACTAGAGGTTTTAAAATGACAGTGTTTGTAATGTAAACAAACAATATCTCTGGTTCTGCTCCATCAAAACAATCGGTACATCCTGTCAGTGATAAAGGAGCGCAGCAACAGCTATCACTGATTTAGATGTTTTCGGCTTTTTCCGATGACCTTAACGTTTCTATTTTCAGTTATGTAAATGGAAAACACAACCTCAGCTCTGCCTCCCTGCATCTTATCCCGATGTATTAAGCCTTTGTTGTGATCTTTTCCTCCTTCAGGCACCGCAGCCATGCGGAACACCAAGAGAGGATCCTGGTTCATCCAGGAACTCAACACAGCGCTGCGCCTCCACGCCAGAAACACCCACCTTGCAGACATCATGGTGCAGGTAGGGCTGGACGATTTGGCCTAAAATTAAAATGATTTTTTTCAGACTAATGGATAACTTTCGATTTAAACCTTTTCTGTTATTCTCTTACACCACAAAAATAAATGAGGTTACCAAATTGTCTAGGCCTATGTGAACAAATCAGTTGTTCAAGAATAAAAAATAAAAAAATAAAAAAAAACAGCACCACTTGGCTGTTATTATTGTGCAAAGATTTTTTTTTTAATCAAATTAAAAAATGTCTCTTGTAGGCCATCCCTGAAAAAACTGTAAACTGTAAAATGAAATACAATGAATGCTGACATGTAGCCCGGGTGTAAAAAGCAGGGATTCAAATGAATGAGTTCCTAAATAAGTGCAGTAATAAAGATAAAGAGAGCGAAACTAAAAGTAATTTGGTTTAATAAGTAAAAATGGTTTACTCAGGGATTAAGACAAATGAGTCATATCATAAATGAGTAAACATTGCGAAAACATGGCAGAAAACACTCATTGATCACTCAAAAACAATACTAACACTATTATATATTATATACAACACTTATTTACACAGAAACCTCCACTAGAAGTCCACCAAAACAGCGCTCCACTTTGCCATCTCTCCTCTCCAGCTGTGCCCAGTTCTGCCCTTCCCCCTCGGAAAGCCCATCATTACTGTAATGTCATGTATATCAATGGAAAGCGCTGACTCTCGGCTGTCAGGAGCCGTTGGAATTAGGTTGATTGCGTGAATGGTTGAGGAGATACGGTAATTTCAATTTCCTACGTAAATTTCTGTTGCAGGCGACAGGATCAAATCTGCAAAGTCTAGAAGTGTTTTTAAATCGCGATTTTGCGGTTCAGCCATTTCACAAACTGTAGGAAATTAAAAATGCAAATTAATCAATTAGATCTAAAAAATGGCCCAGTCCAAGGTGCAGGTGAACAAAACTGTCCTATTCATCTAAACTCTAACCGCTAGTCGAGGTGAAGTCTGAACAGGTGAGTCTTGAGCCTTTTTCGGAAAATGGCAAATGACTCTGCTGTCCTGACATTAGTCGGGAGTTCGTTCCACCACTGAGGACCAGAACAGAGAAGAGTCTGGACTTTGCTGAGCGACATTTGTTTGATTTCAGCGATGGTGGTACCAGCCGGCCAGCTGAAGTAGAGGAGCGGAGTGCTCGCTTCGGGGCATGAGGTTTGACCAGTGTTTGAAGGTAGATGGGTGCCGTTCCATTGATGGCCCTGAAGGCCAGTGTCATCGTCTTGAATTGGATGCGTGCTGAAACAGGGAGCCAGTGGAGGTCACGGAGGAGGGGGGTCACATGGGAGAATTTGGGTAGATTGAAGATAAGGCGTGCTGCAGCGTTCTGGATGCGCTGCAATGGTTTAATCGCAGAGGCCGGGAGTCCGGCCAGGAGAGAGTTGCAGTAGTCAAGGCGGGAGATGACCAGTGCTTGGACCAAGAGTTGCGTTGCATCCTTTGTGAGGAAGGTCCGAATCCTGCGGATGTTGTAGAGGGCAAATCTGCAGGATCGGGCCACAGCAGTGATGTTGGGGTGCAGGATAGTTGGTCATCAAGGATTACACCCAGGTTCCTCGCAGTTGACGACGGCAATACTGTGATGCCCTCGACAGTGACCAACAGGTCCATGCGAGGGCAGTCTTTCCCTGGGATGAAGAGGAGTTCGGTTTTATTCAGGTTAAGCTTGAGGTGATGTGCAGTTGTCCAGACAGAGATGTCAGCCAGACAGTCCGAGATGCGAGTTGCAATGTGAGTGTCAGAGGACGGGGGAAAAGAGAGGAACAGCTGGGTGTCATCTGCGTAGCAATGGTAGGAGAATCCATGCGATGTGATAACAGAACCTAGTGATCCAGGGAGGGGAGGGAGATGATCGCGCAGGTCGTGAGATTGGGGGACAGAGAGTGTCCAAAGAAGAGGAGAGTGAGGACATCAGGATGGAGGAGGCTTCCTCAGTAGGCATTAAGGAGAACTGTTCTGAGGATGGTAGCGAGGAGATAACAGTTGAGGAGAGAGCGGAGGAAGTGAGGGATTTCAGGTTGCGGCGGCTGGTGACCATTCGAGGCGTAGAGGGGAGGGATGGGGAGGGAGAAAGTCGCAAAGTGGTGGTCGGACACGGTGAGCGGGGTAACAGAGAGTGCCGAGATGCCACAGGATCTTGTGAAGACAAGGTCAAGTTGGTTCCCGGCGCGGTGAGTTGGTGGAGAGGGGGAGAGTGTAAGGTCAAATGCGGAAAAGAAGTCAATGAATTCAGATGAGTGCAGCTTTCCCGAGTGGATGTTGAAGTCACCGAGGACGACGAGTGGTGTGCCATCATCAGGGGAGCAGCTCAGGAGGGCATCCATCTCATCCAAAAAGTCACCGAGAGGACCGGGTGGGCGATAGATCACTATGATGTTGAGTTTGAAAGGAAGGGTGACAGACGGCGTGGAATTCAAGTGTAGATCGGGGTAGGACCTGGTAGGACCATCTGGGTGAGATGAGGAGCCCAGTTCCTCCTCCTCGCCCTGTTCGTCTTGGGGAGTGTGAAAACGAGTAGGCAGTTGAAAGGGCAGCTGGAGTGGCAGTGTTTTCTGGGGTGATCCAGGTCTCTGTGAGGGCCAGGAAGTGGAGAGACTGCAGGGACGCATAGGCTGACTCCATGCACTGTGTAACATGCAGTTTCGGTCATCAATGTAATCTTCCTGTCTTTTGTTTTTCTGTCTCCAGGTCAACGGGCGTATTAAGGAGCGGGAGGGTTACGCTCCTGGCACCGCCCACCATCGCTGCAAAGAGATGTCGGAGTTCACCAGCTCACTGTGCAAAGACCTCTACCTTTTCCCCAAGTACCAGCCCCAGTATTGATACATGCAGATATGCACACACACACACACACGCACACACACCATTCCTTGCATTGAAGCTGTTCAATACAACAGTTTATTTCACTCCATTACTGCCACACACTTGTGCATTCCTGTTACCCTTCATGTCCTAACAGGGTTTAATCATTCATATTTGATGTGTAAGTACTGCCTCCTCAGACATGAACACATGTACATACACTCACAGAAATCCTGGAAAGGAAAAAGGAGCAAGCTAGGTAATCTACATGTACTCTGAATGGGGCAGTGTGTCTGCATTTACCCATGCATCCTTGTGTCTTTCTATGCCACTAAGAGGGTTTAGTTGAGAATCCTTCCAGAGTTATATTTTGTTGTTTTCTAACTGCAGAGCTACTAAGTTTTCACTCTTTTTAAAATGTATTTTATATACAGATCTATTTTTGTGGCTTAATTTTGTATGAAATTGTTTTTATAAAGACTTTTAGGCCCTTTTTATTTGTATATAATGTGTTTTTTAAGTTGTTACCGTTTCTTGTTGTGAGTATAGTGACAGGCAGGGGGCAGCACAGCAGAGACATTTCATCTCCTCTCCTTCATCAATATTATTCATATTTTCAAGTCAATTGTAAACAGCTTTTATTTTAGCTATACTTATATTGTTATGTGGTGATAAAACGATAAAGTCGTCAAAGGAATTCACATTTTGCTTTTCTTACATAGTTTTCCTTTTGAAGAGGAAAAAACCTACAGGGCAGCTTCAAAACAGGACCTTGAATTGTTTCAGTCATTTGTCTTTTTGCTTTTTCATTTTTGGGTGTTCAATCAGGAATATTAAGCTTTTTTTTCCCACCTAAAATTTCACAAAAGACACCGACTGTAAATTTACTTCATATCAGCTGTGTTACTGTCGATCTGTTCTGGCCAGTGTGGTGGGCTGCCAGGGGAATGTGGTGCTACTTGTGGGGTCATACACCTACAGTCTGAACTCCTGACCTTTATGCTAACTCTGACTCCTAATAGTGTGTCATCCTGTGTGTGGGAGCTGCACAATTATTTAGCCCCCCTGCAGTTTCTTTGGTGATATACTGGATCATGATATGTCTTCCATTCTCTTCTATTCTGTACTGTTCTATTAGATGAATATATGACCATGAAGTATATTGTAACCCCCCCTCCCCAGACACACACACACACACACACACACACACACACACACACACACACACACACACACACACACACACACATATCCATTTCTCAAGACTGTGTGAGCATTGATGTTTCCCAGAAAAGCCCTGAGTGTGTTTTCTTACAACAGTGTTGAGTATATGGTTGAAACAGTATTGATTGTTACCATCTGTGTGATTTTAAGCTGAGGTTGTAACGATTGGCTGGAAATCTTGGGGTAGAGTTCACCCCGGGACCGGAAGGTGCTCACCCTTCTAGTCCTTTTGTGTTTTTTTGTCATGATTAAACACAAACGTTGGGGACGTATTAAAGGGTTAAACTCTTGCAGGTTGAGATGTTTTGAAGGTGGCAATTTGCTGCCAAGCTTTGCCTGCCAAGCTTTGCTGAGGTGCAAGGTCGAGGGGGCCGGGAGAGATTTGATTTCTGTCAACACCAATGACTGCCAAATGTTCTATACAATAAACAGGCCGTGGTTTTTAAACAAACTGTCGCTGTTTTCTTCCAGCCGTGTGTGTGCACGTGCATTCATGCTTATTGGTTGAATCCTGAGTGTGAGCGCTCTGAATGAACACACACTTCCTGTGCATGCTCCACTGTATTTGATCCTCCTTGTTGCTGTGTTTGTGTGTGTTGTTCCCGGCTTACAGCCCGTCCTCTCTGTTCTCAGGTATAGTATGACTGGCGGCCCACTATTCTGCCTCGCTCAGGTCTCTCCATGCTGTAACTGGGATGTATGTATCTCTCACACTGCCCGCCACCCAGTGATAATGTTCTTAGTGTATCAGATAGAGGCCCAGCCAGCTGTCCACAGTCATTCTCCCTTGACACACACACATACACACACACACACGCCGGGCGGTCAGAGTAACACATTTCTCGCTGGCCTCCGGTGTAGCCGCGAGATTAGGCTGTTATGCGCTGGCGTGTGGACCACAAAGCAGGGCGGGGTTAAGGGGGATCTGTGTGTGTGTGTCTGTCTTTGTGGTCGTCATAATGGCCGCCTGTCTCATCTGCTTAGAAGGAGGAACCGGAGGACGAGTTGGTTTGGATGAACTGGTCTGAGTGGGATGTTGTCTCTCCGGGATGCTGAGCCGTGGTGGTCTACCCGATGGTCTGTGGGCTTTTCAGGTTTAAGCCAGTGATGTGCGGTGCATGTGTGCATAGCTGCCTTCCTGTATTAGCTCCTCCAGATATCTGAACCTGCTGCGGAGGTGAAGCAGTACGCAGACCACTACCGAGTTCTGCAAATCCGACAATCGCTGTGAGGTGTGTGAGCAGCGTGTGTTTCTTCTTCTTTCTGCTAAGGAGGACTGCCGTAGCATGTGAGTGTTATGGGGATTGCCTTGCATCATTGGCTGATTAGGTGTGAGCTGTCATAGGGGTGTCGTGTGCACTTTTCCTGCTCACGTTGCAGGGGCAGCCCTGTGGGGGGTGCCCTTCCAACCCCCACCACCCCCGTCCAAACAAGTACAGTCCATCCAAACACACACACACACCTAATGGCTGGCTGGCAGGGAGGGTGCTGCTAGGGGCAACAAGTTGTGTGTGCGTGTGTGTGTTTATTAGGTGTCTGCAGTTCTAATAAAGGAAAGCGCTGCGTCCTTCACTGCCTCATCAGAGGCTGTGCTGTGATTTCTGTCCGTGTGTCTGTCAGGTCTGCAGTGGAGCTGGACGGCCTCTGGATCATCTGGAGCAGCGCGTTTTGGAAGAACTCATCTGCCTTTTTTGACTTTCTCTGCGTAAACGAGTGTTTGAGAATGAGTTCGTAGGAGAGTGAGTAACTTTAGAAGATGTCTGTGTGTTTCTTTGACTGGATGTAAAGTGTGTATGTATATGTAAGAACGAGAGAGAGCGTGTGTGTGTGTCTGTGGTAGTGCCTATGCCGTTGGAAATGCTGGGGTGTCCAGCGAGGATATTTTTGGATCAGTGACAGCGTGTCAATGGCTGCAGATGCGTCGCAAAGGAAGGCTCTGAGGTACCAGCAGACCCTGGTAGGTCTTCACCCAATCTCTTCTAACCTGCATGCTGTCTTTTTAAAATGTTTCTCCCTTCACCCTCATTTCATGCCTCCACCTGCTTCTCCCTCATCTCTCCATCGACTCACCTGTCACTCAGTCTTCTGCAACCATCATTTCCCGGCCTTCACTCACTTTCCCTGATCATTTCACCTTTTCCTTTCAATACTTTTCATACACAACTACGGCCTCATCTGTTTCCATCTGCATGCCGCATCCTTCTTGTCCTGCAGCAGTGCACTCTGTCTTTCTTGCTTCTCTACCATGTTGCATGAACTTCTCCCGACGCCCTTCTCTTGAAGCGATTCTTCTAATATCAACTATCTTCCTCCTCCGTTGTTCTTTTTACTTCTTGAACAAGACTTTTGCAACTTAATGTCAGTTTTTATTTGCACTGCACACACATTCACAGTCTACGCCACCAGACACTGATTGAGGGCGAGAAATGGAGCGTCATCTTTGCAAAATTCAAGGATTTAATTATTTATATTGATTTCAGCCTCTTACTTGATCTCTTACTTTTTTCCACTTTGCCCAGATTCCATCCTTATGTAAACGTCTTCTTCATGGCCCCGTTTATGTTCTTCCATCTGTAACGCCTTCTGAAGCCGCAGGCTTGTAAAGTCATTGCTGTTTTCATGTGTTGGTGGATATAAATACCGATATACAGGAAACCTGAGCAGACAGGTTAGATGTACGTGCTGAGATGAAGTCATGTCACTATATCCTCCAGTTCATCTGCTTAAATGCTCCTCCAGGATGATGGTCATTCCTCCGAGGAGCATCATATCTGCCATTGACTCATTTCTTCTCATCCAATCACAGCTGCTCTGTGAACATGCGTGACTCGCAGCATTAGATTGTGTTTTTTTCAGTGATTGATCTGAAGCCTTGTGTTATTGTGTGTTGTTTATGTGAATGTGACTATCAGGCGAGAGAGTGACTGATACACGAGCCCTGAGGTCAGAGCAGCTGGAGGAGTTTTTATGTGTTAGAATAGCGAGTGACAATAAGGTGTTCCCTTTTTCCTTCTCCTCTTCCTCTTCTCATTTGAGATGATGGATGATTGCCCAAAGCGAACCTCTAATACCCGGCCCTTGTGGAGCCCCTTAGGGGCCCACAGGTCAGATATAAATACGAAATTGCAATTAATCACACTATTTACAGGCTTAATGTTGCGCTGAGAAGTCCTATCTCTTCGGTGTGAAAGCTGTGATGGTGTCTGTGTGTGAGAGAGAGGAAATGAGAGCCTTGAAGGATTGGAGGAGTTTATGTGTAGAGCTGTTAATAGATCATCATAATATGATTTATTTGTTGATTAGTAGCAGGATATGGCTGAGTATATTTTCAGGTTGATGGTTTAGCTGGCTAAATCTTCACAGATGCACACGATGATGCTGCCAGGTTACAGCAGTCGTCTCTCTTTAGTGTTCCCAGTATGTGTTGGGTTTAAAACTGGTTTAGATGTTTAGCTTACATGGATAAATAACTATGTTTCAACTCAGAGACCTGTTCCACACTGAAATACAGTCCTACGCTTTCTGATTTTTCTGTGATTATAAATTACAAGATTATACAAGATTATACAATTACATACAGTTGCATGGACAGTTAAATGAAAAAATGAAATAAGATATGAATGATAAATAAGTAACAGGAGTTGGGATACCCCGGCAGTTAGCATGACTCGTTCTCTCCACAAAAACCCAATGGCATATTTTCTAGCAAAACTATCCCAAAAATCATAAACATTTTGTTTAGTAAGATCTTTTTCACAAATAAACACCACTTTATGATTTTTGAAGCGTGAATGCAATTAGCAGAAGTAAAAAACTGTACATATGTTCTTCTCCTGTAAATGGAACCTCACTGGATATATCTGTCTGAAATGTACGACCCGTAAAAACAGAAACCATGATAGAAAGACGTTTTTAACGGTTTTAACCAAGACGTCTTCTGACAAATTATTGCTTGCTGGGGTAAAGCTGCGTTAATAACTTCCAAGTAACACAGCTGTTGTTGACCCTTGACCTTAGCAAAGAGGAAGCACCCTCTGTTGACACTGTCGGACACACTCTCGCCGGGTGGCAAGAACGGATAGTGTGTGTGTGTGTGTGTGTGTGTGTGTGTGTGTGTGTGTGTGTGTGTGTGTGTGTGTGTGTGTGTGTGTGTGTGTGTGTGTGTGTGTGTGTGTGTGTGTGTGTGTGTGTGTGTGTGTGTGTGTGTGTGTGTGTGTGTGTGTGTGTGTGTGCTTGTGTTTTATATGATGGATGTGGCTAAAAGTGAGGTTGTGTGAGGAGACAAGTCTCAATCTGTGAGAATGTCAACAGCAGTGAAATAGATCTGATAAGTCTCAAATGTTACAGGCTACTAAAAGGGATAATGTTCACCTGCCAAATGTCCCTCAGACTGGAATGACTGGGATGTAGACGATTAAGCCATTACATTTCATATGATATCGCAGTCGCTCGATGTGTCTTTTAAATTAGAGATGTTGGCTAAAATGGAATAATTATACAATTAGTATCATCCGTAGTGAAGAAGAAGAAACGGCATGTTAAAAGGTGTGATTGTCATTTTGTGTAAAGGTTAAAGCTCTGCATCCGTCTGTCCAACAGGCCTCCTGGGACAGACGGGAGAGCGAGGGAGACAAACAGCTTGAGAGAGGAGGAGGAGGTGCGGAGAAGTGTGTCAGTGAACATTGGGTCACACTGCTGCTAAATTTATCCACGAGTAAGGTTTCACCTCGGGGTGGGGGTTGGATAGACGGGGACAAGGGGTGGTGAGAGGGGAAGTTTCAGGGGGAGAGTGAGGGAGAAAGGTGAAAGGCTGCACACGAGAGTTCAGTCGTAGGTGAGGCGGAAAAAGAAGCACGCAGAAATCTGTTTGTGGCATTGGAGGAAAGAAAATCTGACATTCAGTGGAAACATTTTAAAACGCAATTCTCAAAATGAACGACGGATTCATTTCCCAAAAGCCTGTTAGGCTCAGGTGAAGGACGAGGATTATCTCTGCATTTAAGAACGTTTGGGAAATGTGAACCGGAACTAACCGGCCTAAATGTGTTTTTCTGACTCTGAAATTTAGATTATAATTCCAAGATTCAGCAAAAATCATTGACATTATCATGAAAAATGAGATCATGTCAGAGATAAATAATATTAATGTAAGAATTAAAAGTCTCCTGGTGGTCTCGGGTGCTTACAGTGCTGACAAGGTATAGTGGGCCTTTTTCACGGCAGACATTTTGTCATGTTACAGCAGGAAAAGTTCAAGAGTGATGAATAACATGGATGGCTGCATTCCATTCGGGTGTACAGGTTTGAGTGGCCTGGTATCGTGCATGTTGACTGAACTGAGCGGCCCTGAACGTTACAGAGGAGAAAATCAGGATTCAATCAGCTTTGGAACTTTTCTCAGGTTACTTGTTGTAAAGAACCTGAAAGCTGCTTCCATCCATGTTCTACTAGTGTATCCCATCATGCATCTGGTAGAAGACAGGAAGGTCTATTTGCAGGCAAGTTTACACTCAATGTTCCTTCAATAAACCCGTTATTTTCACCAGCACTCTGGTGCACAAAGAGCCAGGATCAACAGGAGATCTGGGTCACAACAGAATGCTCAGTGAGCCAACGTATGGTCAAGAATAGAGCCCATTTATTTTCCAGCAAGCCAATACTAACAGTTGATATGGGCTTATCCAAAATAAGTCAGTATTGATCTCTATACTGGCATAGACAGACTAAATATGCATTACATTGCATATGCATGTATTTTGGACCTTATTTTTGAAAGTTTCAGACTTAAATATTTGCTTTATATCGATGGCCGAAGCACAAAAGTGTTTTTTCTTGCAGAATGCTATTTGTTATGGATACCCAATGCATAATACACTGTTGTTGGACTATATTACTATATCATGTGTTAACAATACAGACTAGGTATTGTTAACCTTCATCATCCAAAGTGAAATCCGTCAATCAGAAAATCCTGCAGATAGGAGGTTTTGATTTTTGGTCATGTGGTTTTTATGCATAGTAAAATATAATATTGTAAACTGTAAAGTATCCTGCCTCAGTACATATTTTTGACATAACTTGAAGTATTTAATAACCAAGCAATCACTGCCAGCAACATGTTTGCCAGGCAAAGCATGTCATCTATGTTGGAGACACTTATAGTACAGTGCATTATTATCTTCCTCACAATGTGAATCATGCAAAGCATATTGTACTTATATGTACGTATATTTTTGCTATCCAGTTTGTATTAAATACTTAACTATCAGAATTCGGCTATTTTGTAGACGGAGCAGGTATTATTTTCATACCTCAAGCTTGTGTTCCACCTGCCATCATTTCTGACCCGGCTGAAGGAGAATCCACCTCTCTGAATTAAAAGCTGCTGACAATTTAGTGTCTCTATTAACCTCTACTGCTTTCGCCACTCTCCCTGTGTGTGTGTGTGTGTGTGTGTGTGTGTGTGTGTGTGTGTGTGTGTGTGTGTGTGTGTGTGTGTGTGTGTGTGTGTGTGTGTGTGTGTGTGTGTGTGTGTGTGTGTGTGTGTGTGTGTTGCCCTGGCCATACCTGTCATACTGTATGGAGGCAGGTAGCAGGTCCGCTGCGTGTCGGTCATACTGGCAAGGACAGGAAATGACAGATGTAAGACAAAGATATCCAGAGAGGGAATTTCAGTTTATTAAGGACGCCCGAGAAAGCGAGCGTCAACCTGCAGGAGGAACCGCAGAGAAGATGAGGCAGCGGATCAACACGTTTGAAACAGTTCTGAATATTGATCAATTCCTGGTAAGGTCTAGTCTCTTGAGTATTTTCTACCTAAAGTCAGAATGCTTTTCGTGAGTATGGATGCTTTTATGACTTGGATGAGAGGTAGAAGTATGATCTCTGACACTTTGTTGAGCTTCACTTTTGCATTTCATATTATGATGCATTTATTCATGTAAACCAGCCTTACCGACGAGCTCCACGGTTGTTGTTCTTGATGTAAGGTTGAACTGTGATATGTGCTATGAACAGCATTCATAACATGTTAGAGTTCGATTTATTTTTCTGTTTTGGCCTCGTCCACATGCTGTTATTAGAACACGATAGCTTGAACACTGTTTGGACGAGTCATGGAAATGTAATTGTGCTGGTTAATTAGTGTGTGTGTGTGTGCATGCGTGTGTGTGTGTGTCTGTGTGTGTGTGTGTGTGGGGGGGTGGGGGGGGGGGGGGGGGTTGGGTTTGGGTGAAATCTCCTGACCTGTCTGTCAGTGAGCAGGTCAGATTTTATCATTAACCTCGTGCTATGGGACAGGGCTATATTGTTGTAAGGCCTCACCACACACACACACACACACACACACACACACACACACAAACATTTGTTTAGCGCCCTCATAAATACACACAAGCACAAACTTAGCATGCTGGAGAATGCACTAAACACATATTTATGAATATGCAGCGCTGACTCTCATGAGGGGCTCAGGAATGTACTGTTATTTTTTTAATTAACTCTCAATGTCACACTGCCCTTCAACCTAGGCATCTATTAGCAGCTCTCACTAAGACTGAAGCTCTCTCCCTGCCTCTCTCTCTCTCTCTCTCCCTCCCTCTCTCTCTCTCTCTCTCTCTCTCTCCTTCTTTTGCTTCTCTCTGCTTTTGTTTCCTTGAAGCTCCTCTTAAATGTCTTGTGTTTTACAGGAGGATCACCTTGTTAGAACGGGCTCATGAAGATCCGTGAATGAATTCTAAGGTTATTGAGCACAATTTAACAGCGTCTCTGTCTTCAGGAACACACGGCAGGAGCGGTTTACATTTCTCCTTTTTCTTCATCCCGAGGGACTTGCAATAAGAACAACAGGAGAGTTTGAGTTTTTAGAGTCGAGCACGAGAAACTCATAACGAGGGAGCGAGTGTCAGATACAGTAACGCCTGAACACTTTCATGTGTCGGTGGAGACGAGAAGAGTGCATGGAAATAATAAGAGCCACGGGGGAAGGTAGGGGGATCTGGCTAAGAGTACATGAGTGTGACTGGAGGAGGAACAGGAAGAGGGTCGAACACGGCAGCAAAGATACATGTGAAAGTGGTGGGAATGGTTACTGATTCAGTCATTGGATGCACAAGGTTACATGGTGACACACAGGTAAACACGAGGTTGAAAGATGGAGACGACAAAGTGGCCCGGCAGGCATGAATCACTGCTTCCAACGTCCTCTCACGCTGTCATCGTCTGTTTTTGTCTTTTTCAGGTTCATTTCCCCTTATTGAATGGCTTCTAAATGGACACACAATCAGCAGAATGTTGCTAGAAAGTGTGAGGTTCAAGGTGTCACCTTAGAATAGCTAGTTTTGTCTCATTTATGATGATTTTAAACTGAGACGCAGTAAATGTTTACATTTGAGAGAATCTTTGGCATACTTTGTTAAATATAAATGACCTAAATGATTAAAAAAATAGCTTGCTATTCATTTATGATATATAAACATATATTTATATATAAACATATATACAACATATATATATATATATTTTTTATATATTGTTTAACCTTATCTTAGTTAGCTTCTTGATGTTTGTTGGGTCCCTCAGAAACATCCATTATAAGATGCAGCTTTACGTGATCAACACTTTAGGTTCAATCAACATGAAACAATGTGATCCGTCACCAGATGATTTGATGTTGACGTTGTAAAACTGTCCAACACGCAGAATGTACATCTCAGATCAGATAAATGAAGGCTGTGATAGTAACATGATAATACAGAAATACACAAGCAGCTCAACTACAAACCCAAACACACAGAGATGCTGTTGTTTAGCAGTTTCATAGAGAATCGAGTTGTTGAAATACCGGAGGAGCTGTTATTTGAGGATAAACGTGTAATTGTTGGTTTTGTTGTCTCAGAGTACGAGCTGAGAACAGGTGAGAGTGAGACTTGTGTTCCTGCTGCTCCTGGGTTTGATGGTTTCTGGTGCCAGCGGCCGTTTGATGTTGATGGATGAGTGCTCCGGTGTTAAAGTGTAGTGGTGGTGGGGAGGCGGTCTGCAGGCTAGGACAGGAGACAGACCAGGAGCAGAGCTGCACCACATCATGCCACAGACCGCTGATGAGGACCAGGTAAAGGCCGGACCACCAAAGGGTTCATCTGGCCGGGGGGGACGGGGACTTGGTTATTCTATGCTGTTAGTGAATTAATGACACAGTCCAGAGTTCCAGAGTCTTCTTCTTTTTCTTTTTTCTTGAATCGTTATTTTGGTGGATCTGTTTGCATATTTGTATTATTCTCTTTTCCAGTTTTAGTTTTAATGGATTCTTTCACATTAGATGGGGATGTTTATTATAGGAATATTAACAACTATTGTGTGTAGGGTATACAATATTAAATGTTTTGTTTTATTTCTAATGTACTCAAATAGGATTCTATCAAAATTGTGTGCAAAATGTAACTTAATCTCTTTATGGATAATACTTTATCAATTCTAAATTTGTCTCATATGTCATTTAATTTGCTTAAGACACAATGAGACACGCTGCAACTTGTTCTGTTAAATTGTTGTGGTCTTTTAGTATTTTTGTAAAAAGTCATGGATCAGATTCTAATAATGTGTGTGTTTGTGATCTGCTGTTTTTCAGCAGATGAGAGATTTATTTTAAGTAAAATTAATCCATATAAAGCAATCATAATAAGAGATTGGAACCTTATACAGTAGAATATACATTACTGTATATTTACATTTAGGGCATTTAGCAGAAGCTTTTATCCAAAGTGACTTACAACAAGTACATCTGAAGAAAGGGCAACCGTCAATCTCCATCAGTACACGGGATAAACAGCTGTTGTGGGTCTGCAAATAATGATTTTAATCTGTGAGGATGATGGCATTTTAAACATTTGGCCAACTCGGGTAATGAGAGGTGAGTTTCTATTCCCGAAAAGAAAATCATTAAATGTCTTTAAAATTATTTCCTCCATCACTGTCTTATAGCATAGCCCATTATTCTGGCAGCAAAGCACGTTTAAAACAACCACATGAATTATTAAGTTCAACCAGGTGTTTCCATCATGGCAAATAACCCAAACTGAGAATAGCCGTTTGCATTTCTTTATCTGCTGTCTGCTCCGGCCGTGAGCTCGCTGCCTTCTGAATAACGGTTTGTGGTTTGTAGTGTTTAGTGACGTCTAAAATAACTTTATGGCTCATCAAATGTTTTGAAGAGCCTTTAACAGTGTAACAGCTGGCCACCTGCTTCAGTGTGTGCCGTATTAATTATAAACTTCTATATCTGCCACTTTGTCATGTGCTCGTAGTGACTCATGCATTATAGTGGACTCTTGTGTGAAGCAGTTTATACGCACCAACAAGACACACTGCAACACGTTGTGTGTGTCGTACTGAAATGATCGGATGTTTCCAAATCAGATGAGATGATAGATTATTGCTGCACCTTTATTTTTTTTATTATGGTAGATGGAATTATGGGCAGCTCGCTTTCTTCCTGGTCCCGGGCCTCATGGTTGGATGTATCGGCTCTCCTTTCCTGCGTGAACATGAGACAGTAATGTGTGGCAGCCTGTCCTCCTCATGATTTAGCTTCTTGCGTTGCTGTGTAGTGGGACGCTTGAGATCTGTGGCTCAGCTGCACGTCGTAGATCCACCTGGATCTGCAGGATCTCACAGGATCTCTGTGGTCTGGATTACAAGGGTCATGTTTTCTTACCACCTGTGTGCGTGTGTGTGTGTGTGTGTGTGTGTGTGTGTGTAGATGTAAAGTAAACACATTGTCAGAAGGGGAAGATGTGGAATGTCCTCTCTTCCAGGATCTCTTCCTCTGGCTCCCCTCCAGCCCCTGCCTCCTCTCAGGGAGGGGTTTTTCCGATCTCTATGCCCGTTTTGTCTATTTCTGTCTGCCAGGGTATTCAGGTTGGTGTGTATCCCTTACACACACGCCGCACATTCCCCATCTCTTTCTCGTTATCTCAAGACTCTTCGCACTGGATCTGGTTTTATCCTTCTCCAAAGTCTCAGTTGTCAGAGGTGCACCTCCTCTGAAATCTCCTTTCCCTTCTTCCCCTATTCTCTCACATCATGCATTTTGTTTTACTTCTCTGTGATCCTCAGAGGTCCCAAGAAACTCAGGATTTCTTGGTGCTTTTTGAGTCCTAGTGATTGTCAGGCTTCCCCTCTCTGTTTCAGCTGTATGGGGAGTACAGGGAGCAGCTGGGAAACTTTGCCCGACGGGAGGCTGCCCGTTTGCTGACGGAGAGACAATGGAAGAGACAGGCGGGGGACAACGGCGGGGGCCGGACGGGGCTTGGCCGGCGGCATCACCATCACCCTGCATCCCTGGAGTCGTATCACAGCCACGCCTCTTCCACCCAGAAGCCTCGTCCATACTCCAAATGTCAAGGTGACCAGCAGCAACGATCTAATGTGTTCAAACATTCGCTTTACTAAAGCTATTCTATGCAAATCCCAAGTGCACTCATGGTTTCCATGGCTATATGAGACATGAAGATCAACAAACTGCTATTTATTCATATTTTGAGGGACTGGCACTTCACCTCAGTTTTTCTTTTATCGGCTTCAGTTACTGGTTACTTTGCACATTATGATTTAATGTGCAACATGATGATGAGCTCATAAAATATGATGCACTGCTGTAGTTTAATGAGGTTTCCACACAGGACATGAGGCATACTGAGGTCATGAGTCCCTTAATGTACCCCACCCGCTCTCGAAAACTACCATTTTTTTTTTAAATATTGTGTTCATCATCAAATGTTAATTTGTATTCCTCAACACGTTTTTTTTAAAAGCTGTTTCAAAGCTTTTGACAAACTGCAATACAATTATTGTGGAGAAATACTGAATGCTAATATTTATTTTAAAATGAAATGTTTTTAATCTGCTTATAAACTTCCCCGCATATGTTTAAATTGTAGAGAAATGAAAAACAAAAACTTCTATCTCAGTAGTTTCAATAACATTTCAGAGGGAAAACTGTAGTTTTTACTTCCACTTGACAACTAAAGTTACTTTTCAGATCATCATTTTTACGCTTGCAGAATATGATGCATCGGCATGACCAATAATATAACTCACATCAGGCATTTATGCATTGTTACATTTTACTTAATAATAATAATAATAATAATAATAATAATAATAATAATAATAATAATAATAATAATAATAATTAATTAATATAATATTTTCACTTGTTTTTCAAGTATTTTCACTGAGGTTTCCACCACTGATCCCAGTGTCCTCAGTAGTGATCAACACCCTGCCTGGACTACCAACAATATAAAATTGTTAAGTCTATCATCTACATTAATACAACAAAGTCAAAACTCAGCTGAACCTAATATTGTGTATAACACAAACCTGACATTGCTGCTTAAAGTGTCAGTCTGTAAGATTTGAGATCGTTGCTCCTAGCGGCCTCTCTGGCGATAGATGGAACTGCAGGCCAGCCTCTGGGACTCATCTCCCTCACCAACAGTGTGACTGTCTCTCATCTGCGTGATGCCTTCAAATGCTCCACACTGAAAGGAGGTCCCTGGTTTCCCCTCGTTGGCGTCACTTTGCTTCTTGATGACTTTCCTTCTTCACTTCCATTAGTTTGTTGTTTCTTTTTCTTGGACTGGAAGTTGAATGGTCTTCTTTCTCTGCCTGTTGATCCTCCATTGTGAGTCAGCAGTAATGTAATGTACCTGGTCACACTTTAGACTAGAGGGAGCCTGACTCAACAGTTGGAAGTTACTGATTTCCCATTCCAAGTAAACGCAGCATACTTCTATGAGGAGCTCCACCTGCAGACCAACCGCTGCTGACTGCAGAAAAAGATCAAACTCATTTAGAGTTTAGTGGGAATGTGGCCACAGACACGGAGATCCTATTTCTGGACAAAGCAGCAACAAGCACTTTCATTAGTGGGTCACATGATCAACCATCATTGTTTTAACTCACTCTTTGATAGATAGGAACTTAAAAGACAATTAAATAGATGGAAATGTTACGGACTGCCACTTTAAGACAACAATAAGTCAAAACTCGGACTCAGCCGAACCTAATATTGGGTATAACACAAACCTGACCTGCTGCTTAATTGTGTAGATAATGGTCCATTTGTGTGAGGTGGATTCAAATCTCTGCTCATGCTATTTTGTTCCCAACCATGAACACATGTTCCCGGTTCCTTGTTTGAGGGTTGGTTTGGGTTATCCAGGTGCACTTGAAGGGACACTCCACTGATGTGACCGTGGAGGTCTTACATAACGTCTGTTGTTGCTGTGTGGGAGCTTTGTCAAGTGTGAGAAAATGACTCACCTGATATCCATCAAGTCATTTTCATATCTGCAGAGGAACATACTCACTATCAAAGTGCTTCTATGCTAGGCACATAAACTGGGGAAGATTGAAGGTCACAGACGGGAAAGTCTAACAAAAGATGTGACCGTGTTGCATGATGGGAAGTGTAGGATCCAGAATTGCCTGACCCCATACACGGGGGGAGATGCTACTTTTACCTTAGTAAATTATTGAGAACAATTCAAAAATGTGGTGAGAGGTTCCTTTGATTTTGGACAATATGCTTTTATTTTATCTTCTATTATATTATATATTAAACGCCAAGGATATTTCAGAAAGCATTTATTTATAACATGTCATGCTGCAAGGATGAGTGAGAGTCAGAGCCACGATGATGATGATGATGAGGAGGAGGAGGAACCATCTTGGAAGGACAAGCTCCTGCACAGCTTGTACAACTGACAGCAGTTCTACCACCACACAGGACCCCTGGTGCAGGTCTGGGTCTACCACCACACAGGACCCCTGGTGCAGGTCTGGGTCTACCACCACACAGGACCCCTTGTGCAGGTCTGGGTCTACCACCACACAGGACCCCTTGTGCAGGTCTGGGTCTACCACCACACAGGACCCCTTGTGCAGGTCTGGGTCTACCACACCACACAGGACTCCAGGTCTGGGTTTACCAGGTGCAGACCATGCAAAGATGCCCTGAGACGGCCCAGCACATAGCAGCAGGGTGAAGGTTGCAGGTCTGGGGTCTGGGTCTGAGACGGCTCAGCACATAGCAGCAGGGTGAAGGATGCAGGTCTGGGGTCTGGGTCTGAGACGGCTCAGCACATAGCAGCAGGGTGAAGGATGCAGGTCTGGCGTCTGGGTCTGAGACGGCCCAGCACATAGCAGCAGGGTGAAGGATGCAGGTACGGTGTACATGGAGCACCATAACCAAGCGGCTGCAGAGTGTACAGGAACATCTGAGCTGAGGATTATGGGCTGGAAGCCCCGAGGTCAAAATGGAAGACACCTCCAAAGGTGAACAAGCTAAATCCTGTGGGACTTCCAGATCCAGCCTGATGGACTGGTGACGGCTGTCCAAGACAGCAGCAGTGATAGATGCAGCTATAACAACCGACAGCAACATCCGGAAGAAGGAACACAAGGAGCTCAAAAAATATCTGAAGGGCTGAAAGAGAAAAGATGTGAAGTCATCAATGGTGCACTCGCGGCTGTAACCCCCCAGAACCACTCCGATCATTCTGTGCTGACATTACATGTACTTGTGATGAGCTATCGGATCATCACTGTAGCCATGAAGTTAGTTACGATACCTACCTGAGTGAGTGAGGTATTCAGTCGGGTGATAAGCAGATTTGAGGTGAATCATTAGTTTGATCTCTCTGTTCCAGATTGTTTCGCCCGTGTGCGGCGGTACATCGTGACCAAGATGGGAGAGGACTGGATATTCCTGGTTCTTCTGGGACTGACGATGGCTCTGGTCAGCTGGAGTATGGACTATGCTAGCGCTAAGAGCCTGCAAGGTACCGCAACCAAGAGAGATAAACTACTGCCAAATATGCAGTTTAATAACACGTGTGATTATTCCATTTCTACTCCTGTGTTTTCTCTTTCAGCCTATAAGTGGATGCACGGAGAGCTTAAAGGCAACGTGCCACTCCAGTACCTCGCCTGGGTTACCTATCCCATGATCCTTGTCATGTTCGCCTCGCTCTTCTGTCATTTGGTTTCCCCACAGGCCATCGGTAAGCTCCCATCGCCTGTTCCCCTCTGGTTGCCTCCATTTGTCAGTTTTCCTGTCGTAGGAAAGTGGCTTTCTGAGCCCACTTTGTTTCACTTTGTGTTCCTCTCCAGGTTCGGGTATTCCTGAGCTGAAAACCATCCTGAGAGGTGTAGTGCTGAAGGAGTATCTGACCCTCAAAGCCTTCGTAGCGAAGGTCGTCGGCCTGACTGCTGGCCTCGGCAGCGGGATGCCAGTCGGCAAAGAGGTAAACAAATCCCCCTTTTTCTTCTTTTTTACTATCTGTTCTTCTCTGTATCATCATTCATTGATCCAGAATCATTATCATCCATCCCCTCCCTCTCTTTTTTGATTTCCATCACTTTATCTGCTCTCTCTCTCTCTCTCTCTCTCTCCAAGCTTGGAGCATAATAAATCATCTTCTGTCATGTTTTTCCTCGCTCCCTCCTCTCACGGGATTGAAGCACTATTCCTCAGCAACGGAGCACATTCATTTCCCCCCGTTACAGTAGCAGGGCAACTGTCACATCCAGCAGTTACACTGTGATTTATCTGCTCTGAAACAACATGTCCCAGTTTAGACTTCCTGTTTTTCACACAATTGTCAGTGTCCATCTCTGTAACGTTACGTGTCACTCATTGGTGTCATGACTCGTCACCTCCAGGGCCCCTTCGTCCACATCGCCAGCATCTGTGCCGCGGTGCTGAGTCGATTCATGTCCATCTTCTCTGGAGTCTATGAGGTAAGCCGAGGCCCTGACCAAAAACAGACTACGTCACCCACAAGCCTCATCTCCTCACTGACCACAGTTAATGCATTTGATGAAGATGTGAAATGGAGTTTTTCCATCATACCCTGATTTGTCCTCGTCTTTGGTGTTACTACAGTGTTCCCACTGACAGTCCAAATGTTAAATCTGAATGACTTCTGTGATCCTCTGACTTTCCCTCTGTGCATTTGAGTGAAATGTCTCCAAAACGATGGGATGGATTGCTGTAAATTAGGGGCACACATTTGGTGACTGTAGCATGGCTGCAGACCTACTTCTGTTTTGAAAATGATTGGATGACCTTGACAATATTACACAGTCCTTCTGTCAGATGATTCCACATGTGGCCTCTACACCATTTCTGTTTGCTCATTTGGAGTCTTTGAATGGATGTTCGAGAAAAAGTGGGAACCCTGTGACTGTTGTGCTCTCCCATCTGTCTCTCCGAACCCAGCCCCCCCCCCCCCCCCCCATTTCCCTTGTGTCTGTATTTTGGCTCGCCCCGTTGCACCTCGTCTGTGTTTGTGTCTCGCTGTATTAATAGTGTGATGGTAATGTCTGGCATGTGTATTAACAGTGACCTCCCATATTCCTGTCACCCTCTTCCCCTGCTCTCTCCATCTCCCCTCCGCTCTCTCATTTGTCCCTGCTCGTCTGTGACCCTTAACCCCAGAATGGCACCCATAACCAGGACCTGTTGGTGTGTGCGTGTGCCGTGGGAGTGGCCACCTGTTTCGCTGCCCCCGTGGGAGGCAAGTCCCGCCCTGAAATATGATCGACAGCACAAACATGGAGGTTAAATCTGACCTCAGACCAGTTCCCTGCATTATTATTTCATGATGCAGATTCACTTATCAACCTGTAGTGAGGGGTTGAGAGGTTCTGCCTACTACCTGCCCCACATCCCAAGCTATTCCATTTAAACTGACCTCAGGCCAGTGTCCAGCATTGATGAATTCAAAGTTAATTGAATGTTTATGAATGAATATTGTTTTTGCTGACTAGCTTCCCAGCACGAGCCTTGAATTAAACCATTATTTCTGCTAGCAGGCTTTTTCTGCATCCCAACCCTTCTTTTATTTATTTTTGTTAAATAATAAAAAGACAGTCACTAAGTAGAATTGTGATTTAAAAAAATAAGAGAGAAGCTTCTTATTCAGGGTGATTAATAATCAATGGGACTATTTAATGTCTGTTACAGTTAATTTGTGCAGGGATTTGTCTCTGAGGACGATGTGACCTCTTTGTTTCCTGATTGCTTATTTGTTCTCTGGCGTGTGTCCTCTGCTTTATATTCTCTTGATGTGCTTTGTTCCTCCTCATCTTTATTACCTTTTTTTTTTTTACCAAATTCCAGTGAGCATTATTTATTCACTTTATTCCTTTTTACCTCCCCTCTGTCACCCCCTTCCCCTCCTGTCTTCTCCACCTTGATCTTTTATTCTCTCTTTCTCCAACTCACTCTCTGTCTTTCTGTCTACGCTCTCGTTCCCTTTACATCACCTCACGCCGTCCATCCCTCATCGTCTCTCTCCACTCTTCATCTCCCTCTCGTTTCCCCTCTCCCTCTGTTTTCTGTGTCAGTAGAACCCTTATGGTTACACAGATATTCTGACTGTTGGCTGTGCCGTTGGGGTGGGATGCTGTTTCGGCACTCCACTTGGAGGTACTGTACACTGTCGCATACAACCAGAACTACACCAGACACCCCTCGTACTGGACCCATGCTGTCCTGAGACTGAGACCAGCTGAAATGTGTCGGTGTCGAAAGACAAGTCACTATCAAAAGTTAGCAGCTTCTTAGTTTACTTGTCAATGAATTCATTGAATGAATTATTATTTATTATTTAGAATATTAATTTGTATTATTTATTTGACTTAAGATCTTGTTCAGCTGCTTGTCTTAAGACCACATCAGCTAATAATCCTCCATTACATGAACGCATAACATTGACAAACTTATGCATCTTAGTTGTTTGTTTCAGTGCAACCAAGATATAAACTGGGCCAAAGCGTTTTACAGCTGAAAAATACCTTTGTCGGTGTTCTCTGGTGTTGAAAACATTAATGACGTTACTTATGTTTGTCAAATTATCTCAAGCATATATTTCTTGTCACTTAGTTTCTGACACTTAGACCTTATGTGCAAAATAAGCTTTTAATATATTTATCCATCTGGCCTTGTTAGAGTAAATTAACACCCCCTGAACAAAGTACAGTATACAAGTACTACTACAGAAACTAGCCTCGACTGAACAACTCCCATTCATTCATAACGGGTGTATTAAATCTCTATTATAGGACACTGGAAGAAAAACGCAGCAAATTAGAAAATGTATTAATTTGCAGCAATCTTGATAACTGATAAAACTTT